>NC_092044.1:67486791-67505351 GCF_003086295.3 Arachis hypogaea | reverse complement strand
TGTCTATTTTCTAATGCCACTGGAATCACCTCAATTGGACTTTCCTAGCTCCAGTTATGGTTCCTCAAAGAAGGTAAGGTCAAGCTGCCAAGTTGTTGCCAAGTTGTTGTGAATAACGCCCATTCATTTCCAAGTTGGCAACGTGCACCACAATTTCTTCACCATTCTGGCGTTGTTGCCAAACACTCCTTCCCTTTAGCACGTTGGCAACGTGCTCGAGCACCCTTCCTTGGCCCATTCATGCTTTCTTGAATTTCAACCTCATTTCCTTGTTTTTGGGGCCTAAAGATGACTCTGATTCGAGCTTCCATTTCATGCTCCACTATAGACTATTATATATGGTTGGAAAGCTCTGAATGTCAGCTTTCCAACGCAACTGGAAGCACTCAATTTGGATCTCTGTAGCTCAAGATATCTTCCATTGAAGTGGACATGTTCAGGCTGCCTTGTTTTGGCGTTGGCAACGCCCATCCAGCGTTGGCAACGTGAGTGGTGCGCCAATGGGCGTTTAGAACGCTGGTTGGTGCGCCATTGGGTGTTTGGCAGCCTGGTTGGTGCGCCAATGGGCGTTTGGAAGCCTGGTTGGTGCGCCAATGGGCGTTTGGCAGCCTGGTTGGCACCAAAATTTGGTGCCTGGCCAAACTTTCTTGTGTGGCGTTGGCAACGCCATTTCTGAGTTGGCAACGCCAGCTCCTTTTTTTCCATGGCTTCATTTGTTGCTTGGTTGTGTGGCGTTGGCAACGCCCATCTTGAGTTGGCAACGCCAGCTCCTTTTCTTCCAGGGCCAAGCTTGATTGTTTGGCGTTGTTAGCCTGCGTTGTCCTCAAAAACGCCCCTCATCTCTAGGCTGGCAACGTGCTCGAGGCTCCAAATCCAGGGCCAAGTTCCTTGCTTGTGGCTTGTGTGTGGCGTTGGCAACTTGGTTCTAGAGTTGGCAACGCCAACCTTGCTTCCAGGGCCAAGTTTGCTTGCTTGTGGCTTGTGTGTGGCGTTGGCAACTTGGTTCTAGAGTTGGCAACGCCAACCTTGCTTCCAGGGCCAAGTTTGCTTGCTTGTGGCTTGTGTGTGGCGTTGGCAACTTGGTTCTAGAGTTGGCAACGCCAACCTTGCTTCCAGGGCCAAGTTTGCTTGCTTGTGGCTTGTGTGTGGCGTTGGCAACTTGGTTCTAGAGTTGGCAACGCCAACCTTGCTTCCAGGGCCAAGTTTGCTTGCTTGTGGCTTGTGTGTGGCGTTGGCAACTTGGTTCTAGAGTTGGCAACGCCAACCTTGCTTCCAGGGCTGCCAAGCTTGCTTGGTGTGAGTGTGTATGGCGTTGGCAACGCCAATTCTAAGTTGGCAACGCCAACTTCTTGCCTTGGTTGCCTCCAGGGTTGCCAAGCTTGCTTGGTGTGAGTGTGTGTGGCGTTGGCAACGCCAATTCCAAGTTGGCAACGCCAACTTCTTGCCTTGGTTGCCTCCAGGGCCAAGCTTGCCTTGTGTTGTGGAGTTGGCAACTCCAATCCCAAGTTGGCAACGTGGATTCCAAGTTGGCAACGCCAACTTCTTGCCCAGCTTGCATCCTTCTTGCTTCCATGCTTCCATGTTTCATCACCTATCATCAACAAAGGAAATAGCTTCAAAGTCTTACCAATTCATGCACCAATTCCATGAGATTCATTCATACTTATTCATATATGCATTCCTTAAAACATTTGCATGAATTTGGCTAGAATTAACATGTTCCTTGATATCATCATGCATGGAAACAAAACTCATAAAAGGACTTGTTTATTTAGAGAAAATGAGTGAAATTAAGCTAAAACTAACTAAACTAACTAACTAATAATGCAAGTATGCATTTGCATCAAGCACACCATCTTGCAGTGAATGAAAGCTTTCCGGATGAGCAATTGATGATGATACAAGAGACCACCCGGTTTGCTGACATAGCCAATTTCAAGGCCATTGGGGAACTACCGACCAACAGCAACAAACACATGAAGAGAAAGCTCATCAGAGATGCCAAATACTATATCTGGGATGAGCCATACTTGTTTAAAAAGTGTACTGATGGGATCTTGAGGAGGTGTATATCCCATGGAGAAGGACAAGAGGTGCTTTGGCAATGTTATGGATCTACATATGGTGGCCACTTTAGTGGAGAAAGAACAGCAGCCAAGGTGCTCCAATGTGGATTCTACTGGCCAAGCATTTTCAAGGATGCAAAGGACTTGGTGTCAAGGTGTGATGAATGCCAGAGGGCTGGCCATCTACCCAGGAACAACGAGATGCCACAAAGATTTATAATGGAGTTAGAACTATTTCATGTATGGGGATTGACTTCATGGGGCCTTTCCCATCCTTCTACTCAAATAGTTACATACTTCTGGCTGTAGATTATGTGTCAAAGTGGGTGGAGGCTATTGCCACAACCACAAATGACAACAAGGTTGTAATGAGCTTCTTAAGAAAGAACATTCTCAGCAGGTTTGGATTTCCCAGAGCACTCATTAGTGATGGAGGGACACATTTCTCCAATAAACAACTGGAAGAACTCCTTCTCAGATATGGAGTCAAACACAAGGTGGCAACCCCTTATCATCCGCAGACCAACGGACAAGCAGAGATTTCCAACAGGGAGCTAAAAAGGATTCTCTAAAATACTGTTGGAAGTTCAAGGAAGGACTGGTCTAAGAAGCTAGACGATGCTTTATGGGCCTAGAGGACAGCCTTCAAGACCCCCATTGGGATGTCACCATACCAACTAGTATTTGGCAAGGCTTGCCACTTGCTAGTTGAGCTGGAGCATAGAGCCTTCTGGGCTCTAAAATTACTGAATTTTGATGAGTGAGCTACTGGAGAAAAGAGGCTGAGGCAACTCAATGAGCTGGAAGAATTTAGGAACTAAACATATGAAAATGCAAAGATCTACAAAGAGAACACAAAAATATGGCATGATCAAAAGATAGCAAGGAGGGAGTTCACTGAAGGACAAAAGGTGTTATTGTACAATTCTAGACTTAGGTTCTTCCCTGGGAAGCTTAAGTCTAGATGATCTGGACCAATCACCATCATCAAAGTGTACCCCTATGGTCAAGTGGAGCTCATGGAGAACAAAACACAGAGAACCTTCATTACAAATGGCCATAGACTCAACCATTACCTGGGGGACAAATTGGATAAAAGAAGAGTGAGCTGCCACCTCAACTGACAAAAGGAAGAACGTCAAGCTAGTGACGATAAAGAAGCGCTTGTTGGGAGGCAACCCAATACTTTATATCCTTTTGATTTATTGCTTTATTAGAAGTAGATTGTAAATATTAGCTTAGAAAGTTAATTTCAGTTTTGATAGTTAAGATATCTTTGTGAGTTAAATTGTGTGCTATGTTTGGAAGTGCAGCTGGATGAAAGCATTTACCAATGGTAATGAGTGATTGGGCTAAGAACTAGCTAAAAAGCTAAGTTTGGTGTGGCCACTCACCAACTTGATATAGGCTTACAAGCATTTGGATAAATTAAATTTTTAAGGAGTAAGCCCAGAGATTAAGTTTGGTGTGGCCACTACCATACGAGAATCAATCAGCAAGCACAATACCACTAAATTTGAAAGCATTTAATACATTGGTGGAGGGTTGAATGAGAATTTTAATGTGTTCAGGGGAGATTAGAAGCAAAGAATGTGAAAGGATTGGAATTATTTCTTCCCCATGAACACATTAAAAACCCAATGATGAACCCATTTATTGAGATGAAAATGAATTAAGTTTGGTGTCCCAAGGGACACCCATCAGTTGCAACTCCATTCACTAGCATTAAAAAGGAATGTGGACGATCATTTTGTCAATACTAATGGGGTTTCCGTTTTCTTTTTTTTAGGAGATTGAATGGGGCCCACTTGATAGATAACAAGGAGGTCAAAGTGTACTTAAACTTTAGAACTCAACATCTTCAGAGAGCACAGCGGGATAAGGGTTGGCGCCTCTTCCCACGCTAGGCGCCACTCCCTAAGTGGAAAACATTGAATTCCCTTCTTTTCCCACCATCAAACCACACCCTTCACTCCTATAAATCCCCTACCCTTCCCATTCTCTCCACATAACAAACTCACGGAGACCTTTCTTTCTTCTCTCGTTCTTCTTTTTTCTTTTTCTTTCTACTTGATTGGGACAATCAAGTGCTAAGTTTGGTGCTGGGGAAAAACTTTGTTTTGCTTGTGTTTCTTTGCAACACTCCATTAATACCTCAAAACCCTCAAACACTCTCTCTCTCCACCTAATGGCACGACCAAGATCCTCAACCTTAAAGAAAAGAAAGACCAAAGAACCAACCTCAGGTTCCTCAAGCTCAAACTTCAACGCATACAAATTCCTCTCAACATTCAACCAAAACCAATTCTATGGTTGGGTGAGTGAGAGGGAAATTATCCCAGAGGTCGGCTTTCAACTAGGAAGGAATGAGCACCTTGAGATCAACAACAGGGGCTGGGCACTCTTCTGTAACCCACCAAAGAAAGTGGTGGAAGGAGTGGTAAGGGAGTTTTATGCCAATGCCGTGCCACAGCCAGAGCAAACTTATGGCTATATTAGCTATGTGAGGGGGAAGACCATTAACTATAGTCCCTCTAACATAGAAAGGGTGCTGATGGTGAAGAGGATCAACTCCACTTGGAGTTATGAGGAGAAGATGAAGCAACAAGACCCAGGATTTGATGAAATCCTGAATAAAATCTGTGTACTAAATGTGTAGTAGATCAATGACAAAGATGGAAAACCCAACCAGCTAAGGAGAAGGGACTTGAGCACCCAAGCTAGGGGGTGGTTAGACTTTTTGAGAAGATCTTTGATCCCTACATCAAACACATCTGAGGTGACCAAGGAGAGGGCTGTACTCATATACAGTATAATGAAGGGAGAGGACGTGAATGTTGGGGAGTTGATTGCCAACAACATCAATAAGATACTGAAAAGCACTAACGAGAGCACAAGATTGGCATTCCCCAGCATCATACAAGAGCTATGTGATGATGCTGGAGTTGAGAAGGTGATTGATGAGGTGTTGGTGAAGCAAGATAAGCCTATAATTTCCAAGAAGATGGCCAAGGTGTTGGCCATTAATCCACTTCAAAGGGCTAGAGAGCATAGAGCTCACGCTCATATGCCACCACCACAACAACAAGAGGAAGAGGAGGCAGAAGAGCAACCATAATTTCTGGCGCTTCAACCACCACCATACCAACAATACCAACAATTTCCTAAAGGATTGAACTGGGAGCAGCTGCAAGGAGACGTGCACCAAATGAAGGGAGATTTACATCAATTAAGGGAAGATGTCAACCAATTTCAAAGTAGCCAAAGGGAGCAATGGAACCAAGTGAATGAGAAAATACACAACCTCCAAGGAAGTTTTGAGTAAGCAAGGAAGGAGCAGCAAGAGGAGTTTGATTGGGGTGAGGTGCGAAGTGCACTTAACAAGGTGGTGGAACAAAACAAATGGCAGCAGAGGAACCTTGCTGAGTTCAGGTATCTCTATGATGCCCAAACCATTTCAAGGAGACAATATGATATCAACACACAAGAGAAGCTGAATCACTTGTGTAATGTTGTGGCCACCATCAACCCCGGATACCCAACTTTCATGCAAGGGCTAGAAAAATTGAGTGCTAGACAAGAGGAGATCCTAGCTAAACATAAGGAGGATGAAAGAGATTATATGGTGAGGCTGGGTTTCTGGAAGCCCAAGGACAAGAAAGCACATGAAGGATCATACAAAAAGGGTGGAGATGACTCCTCCCCCTCCAAGAAGAAGGACAAAGGCAAGGGGTTAATGAACTGAAGAAGTTGCATAAGGTTGTTGAGTTCCATGGTTGACATTTTCCAAATTTCTAAATTTTGCTTAAGTTTTTATCTGTTTGAGAATAATTGATAATGTTAGGATAGTTTATGTTTTATTTTTCTTGAAGTCTTTTGTGAGTCCTTTGATATGCAAGCAAATGCAATGATAACTATAGTCTTCATTTTCATCATTAAAGTATAGTTTGTTTCCATAAGAGTTGTTGTGAGTGTGAACAAGAGTAAATGAGACTAAGACCAAGAAAGCTTATTCAAAAGAACTAAGGAACAAAAGACTAAGTGAAAAACCTTGAATGAAGTGAAAAGAAAAAAAATGAGTCATTAAAAGTAACTAGTCCTAGAAGGCATGACAAGTAGAAGTTGAGGGGTGTTCCTTGAATATTTATAGAACCAAGAAGTAGTAAATGATACATGAAAACTTGTCTCTCAACAAATTTCCCTTCGGCAAGTATACCGAATTGTCGTCAAGTAAAACTCACAATAGAGTGAGGTCGAATCGCACAAGGATTGATTGGTCAAGCAACTTTAGTTAGAAGAATATGCTAGTTGAGCTAAACAGAATTTAGATTGAGAACTTGTAGAAATTTAAATGACTGGAAAGTAAATAACAGAAATTAAAGTGCAGAATCTTAAATGGGAGTTTGGGGTAATGAGCATGAAATTAAATGGCAGAAAGTAAAGAGAATGGGTAAGATCAGAAATGGGGAAATCATTGGGTTCAGGAGATATTGCATTCTCCGGATCAAGTTTATTCTCATCCCTTCCTCAATCAATGCATTCATTAATCTCCTTGGCAATCTTAAGTGATTAGATCCCAATTCCTTGGCAATCCAATCTCTCTAAGCTTGAACCATTGCCCAATTCCTTGATTTAATTGCTCATGGGAAGAGATGAAGTGTGGTCGCTGATTATACCACATGTATTTCCAAATCAAAGTGTTGGGAGGATTACATGTCACTATATCCGCCCAGACCCCAATTTGGTCCAACATGAGAAAGCATTTCTAGCATGATCTCCTCATCCCTTTTCCAAGGCTCAAAGAAGATCCAATTATGGAGAGTTTCTTTTCCAAGACAACTAACCAATTGAATTAAGATCGAAAGCTTTCTAGTAAGATCAAGAGAAAAGAAAGAAGAAGAAGAATGAAAACTATAATTGATCCATCAAATTACAACAGAGCTCCCTAACCCAATGAAAGGGGTTTAGTTGTTCATAGCTCTAGAAATGAAAAATGGCAGAAAAGAAGAATCAATGCTAAAAGTGCAGAAAAGTAAATCTATAGAGAGTAGTTCCCAAATGTGCCAAGCTTCTCTATAGTTCAAAACTACTCATATATATACTATTCCTCTTGATCTTTTAGTGAGTTCTTCAAGTCTTGGATGTGGGCTTTGGATCTTGAGTTGAAGCAGTTCTCATCTTTAGTGGGCCCAACTTGCAGAGAAATATGAATTAGGCTTGGGTATTTAGTGAGATTAACGTTGAGTGCCATTGTGGGTTTGAGAACGTTAGTGGCATTCACTTTTTCCACTAACGTTCCAACCTTATATACTCACGTTAACTCCAACATTAGTGGTCTTAACGTGACTACTAACGTTGCCTTTTCAATTTTTGGCCAACGTTATTGGGACTCACTTTTCCCAATAACGTTGGCTTGTACCCCTTCGCGAACGTTAGTGGGAATCACTTTTTCCATTAACGTTGCTTGATGCCCTTTGTTCCTACGTTAGAGTTCACGTTAGTGTAGCTAACATGACTCTTAACGTAGGTGTGTTTCACCTTCAAGAGCGTTAGTGACACTCACCTTTGTCACTAACGCTCCAAATGCCCAAATTCTCTATGTTAGAACTCACGTTAACTTAGTTAACGTGGCTCTTAACATAGTAGTGATGCCAATTCCCAACGTTAGTGACAAAAGTGCGTGTCACTAACGTTGGCTCCTTAATCTCAACTCCACGTTAACTTTCACGTTAATGATCTTAACGTAAAAGTTAACGTAGGCAATGCTAGTTGGTCCAACATTAGTGACAAAAGTGAGTGTCACTAACATTGGCTTTTGTTTTCTACTTCCACGTTAGAGTTCACGTTAACTAAGTTAACGTGACTCTTAACGTGGATCATTGCCAAGTTCTCCAACATTAGTGGTGTTCACTTTTACCACTAACGTTGGAGTTCCTTTTTCTTCTATGTTAACTAACACGTTAACTTAGTTAACATGAGCTTTGGATGGCTTTGCAGGCGTTATTGGTGATCACTTTTCTCATTAACGTTGCAAGCTTTTCACCATTCCACGTTAGTGTTCACGTTAACTAGCTTAACGTGTACTAACATGGTTCTTCCTTGCTTTCTTTGCCCTGAAATCAAGCAATTAAAGTGCATCAAAGCTCTAGCCAAAGTCATGAGATTATACATCATCAATTTATCATGCAATTCTAGCAAAATACTCATGAAATCATACAAAGTTCATAAAAGTTTCTTGAATCAAGGTGTGAGTGTATTTTCATCCAAAACTTGCCTTATTCACTAAGAAAATGCATGAAACTACCCTAAAACAGTAAAGAAAAGGTCAATGAAACTGGCCTAGATGCGCTGCCATCAGTAAACAACAAAGACCCAAGGCTCTGAGCATCAACTACTAAGGAGGGAAGAGAAACATTGAAAAAAAAAACTCAAAAAGAGTTAGAACCCTTAGTAGATGCTTATGGTGAAGATGTGTCAAGAAGAGGCCTGGGCAAGTAAATTCTCAGGGGTGTTTCAACACCTAGCACCCTAAAGTCAACTAGCTTGGGAGTGTTGATTGAAAGCCTAACTAAAGGGTTGTCTTGAGACAAAACACTTAGAGTCGTGGTCAATAAATAGAAAAGAAGCACAAAAGAGAAAGAAAGAGTTAACCCTTACTACTTCAAGGTGACAATCAATGAAAAGGACCACTAAGACACATACTTAGAAAAACCCTTAAGGATCTATGAGCTCTTTGTGATATTCAAAGCACTCATGAATGTGTTGAGCACTTAGTCCAATTCCTAGTTACATTGCATCCCTTCAAGGTCAAGTCTCAATTCACCAAAAAGACCACTCACATTGATTTGCTTGGGACAAGCAAAACTTAAGTCTGGTGTTGTGATGACTTACATCATCTACCCTTTTTATTGCATAAAAAGGACCATAAAAGAGGCATAATCTCATTTGATCATTGCAATTCATGCCTTAATTAATGAATATCATAGTACATTGCTTTGAAATGAGTTTGTGCTGTATTTCAGGTGGAGAAGACATCAAAAATGGGAAAGAAAACAACAAAACAAGTGAGGCGTGTGAAGCAGGCGTGCCACTTGGAACAAACACCACAAAAATGTACTGGCGTGGCACGCCAGAAGCTGGGCATGACACACTGGTACAACATTCCATAGAGCAAAATTGAAGACAATCAAAGGGGCGTGGCACGCGAACTCGTTACTAGAAGAGCCATCATTATGGCGTGCCACTTTGTGTCGAAGGCGTGGCACGCCAGCCCCAGAGTTCACTTGGGCCTGCCACTTAAGGACCAAGTCATGGCATGCCAAGCCTATAAGACCCACAATTGAATGGGCGTGCCACTTGAGCAACAAGCTGTGGCACACCAGTGAACAAGGAGACACTACAAAAGCTGGGCGTGCCACTTGGTATTGAAGGCGTGGCACGCCAGCTCAAGAAGTCCCACTAAGGTGTGCCACTTGAGCAACAAGGCGTGGCACGCCAGCACCTAAGGAGGCCAAATAAAGCTGGGTGTGCCACTTGGTATCAAAGGCGTGGCACGCCAGGTTGCTTTGCCATTTAAAAAGCCTTTGGCGTGCCACTTTGGTTCGAAGGCATGGCACGCCAGGCTACTTTGCCATTTAAAATGTCCTAGGCGTGCCACTTTGGTTCGAAGGCATGGCACCCCAGGGGTGAAACAGAGGATGGCGTGCCACTTTCATGAAGAGGCGTGGCACGCCAAATCAGAAACAGAAGGAGCGTGACACGCCAGAGACACGCTAGCTGGAAGATCACATTTGTTGAGTTTCTTTTCCCTCCAAATTGTAATTTTCTTTTCACTTTTGTAATTTTCTTTTATTTTCTAGATCTAGGAGTAGTATAAATGCCCTTGGAAGTATTGGAAAAGGGTTAGCAAGTCACAGAGTTTAGTTTTAGGGATTTCACTTTTACTTTTTCACACTTCATCTCTTCCATCTTTGGTACTTTCTCTCTGAGCTATGAGTAGCTAAATTTTCTCTCATTGAGAGAGGGAGCTCTATTATACCTGATGGATTAATGATAGTGAATTTCTTCTTCTCTTCATCTTCTATTTGATTTGCTAGAAGGAATTTTGATTTTCATGCTTAGTGTACAATTAACATGGAAAAGAGATTGAATGCAAAATGGGTTTCATGGGAACCTTGGAAAAGGAAACATGAAACCATGCTTGAAATCCCTTCTCACACTTGAGTAGAATCTGGGTTTTGGTGTTTGGATATGGTGACATACAATCCCCCCTCTACCTAGACCTATGATGATGTGTGGTATATTCAGGGACCAAGCATACTCTTCATGAGCAATTAGACCAAGAAATTGGCTATTGATCAAGATCTAAGAGATTGAGTCACCAAGGGATTGGGGCTCAATCAATTATGATTGCTAAGAGGTCAATGAGTTGCATGATTGAAGAGGATATGAGCTGGAATTAATCCAAAGAGACAATATCTCCTGATCTCAATGAATTCCCCCATTCTTATCTCTCCCATTCTTTTATAGCTTTACTTACATTCTGCAAAATCCCATTCCCCTTTTACATTCTTGTTAATTCTATTTCTGCATTTTATTGCTTTCTTTTATTTCTTTTGCCATTTATGTATCTGCCATTTATAATTCTGCACACACAACTTATTCTGTTGAGCTTGACTAATTCACCAATTGATTAAAATTGCTCAAATCTACCAATCTCTGTGGATACGATCCCACTCCACTGTGGGTTAATACTTGACGATAATTTTGGTGTGCCTGCCAAGAGTGGATTCATCAATATTATTGGGGAAGGGTAGTGAATTCAGCCCATCAAATATATATCGTAAGATGTTTATATGATCATCATGCTTAGAAAGTCATTTTAGAGTGCCTTTACGCGCACCAAACTTAGAAATCAGACATATGCTTCAAGATGCTATATGCAGCTGTTAAATTTATCCATGAAAGCCCGAATTCATGCTAGAAAAACCATTAATTTTTGACATTAAAGTAGTAAAAGCAAGAATGCTAAATCATGGGCTGCCTCTCATGGAGTGCTCTTTTATTGTCACTAGCTTGACATTGGTTCTCTGTTAGGGTGGCTGATGATCATGGTCCCTCAGCTTGTCCCCTCTCATTGTGAGCCTTCTTCCTGTATTTTGATGAACAATCTCTATGTGCTCCAACGAGAGAATTTTAATGACATTGTAATAATCATCAGACTGCGGAGATGTCTCCCTCTGTTGGTAGATCAGCTTCACTCTGTCTCCCTCTGAGAACCCTTCAGTTGGGATTTTCTTCTTTATCCACCCTTTTGGAACCTTTTTCTTGCTCTTCTTCCCTTTCTTTGGTGACCCTTCTTTCTTAGCAGCAGGTTTTATGTCAGGGGCCTTTTTCTTAGTGATCAATCTTGTAACTTCTTTTTGCAATCCCTCCTCAGCTTTCTCATCCTCATGATCCTTTTGTTTTTCTTCAATGTCTTTCTTCTGCACCAAGGGTGAGTTGATGAATGCTTCCTTGGGCTTTTCCTTCCAGTTTAAGTCCTCTTCCTCAATCCTCATTCAACCTTTCTTTTCAACAGGATGCTGCATCTCCTTAAAGGCATTTAGAATTATTTTCTCATCGTGTGCCCTCAAGGTCTTTTCTCCTTTCTCCATATCAATGATAGCTCTTGCTATGGCTAGGAAAGGTCTTCCCAATATGATAGAATCACTTCCTTCATCATCTAGATCTAGAATCATAAAATTTGCTGGAAATATGAACTTCCCTACCTTGACTAGGAGATTTTCTACCACTCCGTTGGGAATTATTATTGACTTATCAGCAAGTTGCAATGACATCCTTGTAGGCTTCACTTCTTCTATAGACAACCTTCTCATCATAGATAGAGGCATCAAGTTGATACTTGAACCTAAATCACACAAGGCCTTATCAATGGATATGTTACCAATGGTGCATGGTAAAAAGAAACTCCTGAGATCCTTGAGTTTTGGTGGTAGGCCTTTATGAATTACAGCACTACACTCTTGAGTTAGGATTACTGTTTCTTTTTCTTTCGAGCTTCTCTTTTTGTTGATGACTTCTTTGAGGAATTTTGCATATAATGGCATTTGTTCCAATGCTTCAACAAGGGGGAGGTTGATTTCTAGCTTCTTAAAAATCTCTAGGAACTTGGGAAATTGTTGGTCTTTGAGCTCTCTCTGCAGCCTTTGAGGGTATGGCAGAGGAGGGGTATAATGCTTCACCTCCTTTCTCTGCTCTTGTGGTTGCTCTTTCATGACTTTCTTTCCCTTCCTTGAAGCTTGTGGCTCTTCCTCCTTCTTTTTGAGTTTCTCCTGGTCCTTCTCTTCTGCTGCCACTTCTTTCTTGCTGTCAACCTTGTCATTTTCTAGTGCCCTTTCACTCCTTAGTTGAATTGCTTTGCATTCTTCCTTGGGGTTGGGAATGCTGTCACTTAGGAATGCATTGGTTAGTCTTTCAGCTGGCTGCTTGGACAATTGCCCAATTTGTCTCTCCAGATTCCTTAGTGAGGCCTCTTGATTCTTATTGGCAAATTCTTGATGCTATATCATTTTCTCCATCATCATCTCCAAGTTGGAAATTCTTTGGGACTCTTGGGATGGTTGTGGTTGAGCGTGGGATGTTGATGGTGGATGAAAGTTATCTTGGTTAGCTAAGGGGCTATTTGGTGGATAGTAAGTGGAAGTGGGATGGTTAATTTGTGGTTTTCTATAGGGATTTTGGTTAGTAACTTGATGGTTTTGGTGGTTTATATTGCGTGAATTTCTTGGGTTAGAATTTCTTTGCCATGAGTTCTGGTTCTCTCCCCACCTCAGATTGGGGTGGTTTCTCCAAGAGGAGTTGTAAGTATCCCCATGGAAATCATTTGGTCCAGAAATTTGGTGGTGCATATGTTGAACTTGTTCAGGTTGCTGCTCTTCATAGCTCTCTTCATTTTGTCTCCACACAACTGGTGGTTGGTTAGTTGTGCTCACTACTGCAAGCTGTAGTCCATCCATCTTCTTTGACATCATTTCTATTTGTTGTTGAAGTTGCTGATGCATAATCTTATTTTGAGCAAAGATTGTATCAACTCCTTCAAGCTCAAATACGCCTTTCTTGGGAGTTTCTTATCTTTCAGAGGAGTAGAAATGCTCATTGTTGGCAACCATGTCTGTGAGGTCATGTGCTTCTTGTGCAGTCTTCATCATTTTCAATGATCCTCCTGAAGAGAAACCTAAAGCTTTCCTTGAACTCACGGATAGACCTTCATAGAAATTTTGGAGCTCAACCCACTCACTAAACATTCCTTCTGGGCATCTTCTAATCAATGCTTTATACCTCTCCCAGGCTTCATATAATGACTCTCTCTAGCTATCTAAAGGTGTGTACATCAATTTTCAGTTTGATGACTCTTTGAGGGGTAGAATTTGTCTAGGAATTTGGTAACCAAATCATCCCAGTTGGTAATGCTTTCTTTTTGGAAGGTTTCTAGCCAATGAGTGGCTTTGTCCCTTAGTGAAAATGGGAATAACAATAGCTTATAGATGTCAGGGTGGACTCCATTGGTTTTGACAGTATCACAAATTCTTAAGAAAATAGAGAGATGTTGGTTTGGATCTTCAGCAGGACTTCCCCATATTGGCAATTGTTCTGAACTAGAGTGATTAGTTAAGGTTTGAGTTCAAAATTGTTTGCATGGACATTAGGAGTTAAGATGCTGCTCCCACATTTTCTTGGGTTGGGGATGGTGTAAGAGGCTAGAACTCTCTTTGGAGGCTGGCCATTGTTGTTGGCCACATCCTCTGGTGGATTAGGGAGGTTATCCTCTATTTCTTGATCTCCCTCTTCTGACTCTTCTTCTCCAATCACTCCATTCCCTCTTGCTTCTCTTCTCAATCTCAAGAAGGTTCTCTCTAGTTCAGAATCAAAGGAAGTAGATGCACCTCTTCTTCCTCATGGCATACAACACAAACAAACCAACAAACAAAAGTAGAGCACTCTATTGCCAGAGTAAAGTTACAGTTAGCAGAAACAAAATCTCAAAAGTTAGTAGGCTTAACAAAAACAAAGAAAAATGCTTAATCTAGAGTATCACCTACTTAATCATTGTCAATCTAAATCAATTCCCGACAACGGTGCCAAAAACTTGATGTGCGGAAAATTGAATTCCACACAAACTAACAGGCAAGTGTACCAGGTCGTATCAAGTAGCAAAACTCACAAAAGTGAGGTCGATCCCACAGAGATTGATGGATCAAGCAATTTTAGTATGGTGATGGGTCTAGTCAAGCTAACAGTTGGTGTTTTGAGTGAAAATTGATTAACATAAGGTAAATTGCATGAAATTAAAGTGCTAAAAGTAAATTGGCAGAAACTTAAATGGCAAGAAAGGTAAATTATTGAAACATAAAGATCAAGAAACTAAAAGAGCTGAATCTTAAATTTCAAAAAATGTAAATAACTGAATCTTAGAATACAAAAAAGTAAAATTGCAGAATCTAAATTGCAGTGAAACTTAAATTGCATGAATTATAAGGGGAAATGGGTGCAAGGAATCATATCAGTAGTAAACAATTCAAATTGAAGTGAAATCAGAGAGATATAAATCAAGGAAATTCAAAGAAAATGATTCATCAGGAATTGGAGATATCATAATCTATCATGAATCAATTGAGTCTTAACTCCTTTCTCAATCATATGAGTAGATCTATGGCAGATTAAAATTGATTGGATCCCAATTTCTTGGCAATCCAATCTCTCTAATCACAATCAATCTTGCCAATTCCTTGATCTAATTGTCATGAAAAGAGTTAGAGCATCCTCTTATACATAAGCCACACAAATTCTCAAAACCTCAATTCCTCTTGAATGGTGTTGGTTGAGAGAATTGTGAAGGATAGAGCTCCAATTCTAATGCAAGTGATTCCCCTTCTGAGGCTCACACAAGCATTCAGCTGAAATAAACCCCCCTTCCGGAGTGAATAATTCATAATCAAAATAGAAGATATCCTATAGCTACCCAAGCAGATTGAGAAGAAGAAGAATTTCATTGATTCATTATGATTACAATAGAGCTCTTCCCCCTAATGAATTTGGGGTTTAGTTCATTAATACTCATGAAAAAAACCAGAAAACTGAAAATTGTAGAGAATTGCAGAAGAGAAAATACAAATGAAATTGAGTGTAGAGTTTCCCAATTAGGGTCCCTGACTCCCCAGCCTCCCAGATCTCCTTTCAAAATCAAATTCTCCTCTATTTATACACTTTCCAATTCAGTCTTCAAGTGCTTGGATTAGGCTTTTTGGCCTCTATTGAAGCAAGCTAGAATGGGTCTTAGTGATGTTGAAGACGGGTGTTTGGCAATCAATCTTCATGATCTGCATGGGTGCTCAATTATACTGGAGCTGGTGTCAACGTTGGTGCTCGACGTTTGCAAGAAAACGTTGAGTCAAACGTTGCCTTGAAGAAGGATTTTGAAAAGAATGAGCATTGCTGCCAACGTTTGACTCAACGTTGGTGCACCAACGTTTGTCCATCCACGCGTGCGCGTTGCCCACGCATACACGTCAAAATAGCATTTTGCGCGTGAGCGACGCTCACACGTTTGCGAGTCTGGCCAAAATCTACATCCACGCGTACGCATCATAGACGGGTGCGCGTCGATGCAAGTTTTTCAAGTCCAATTTTGGGCTTCTCATCGAGAACATTGAAGGTAGTGTTTGAGGCAACGTTTGACCTCCAACGTTCGCTTGGTCACACGTACGCGTATTCTTCGAATGGGATTTTTGCTATTTTTCACGTGCACGTTGCTGATGCATATGCAAGAATTACACTTCCACACGTACGCGTCGCGCAAAATTCTTCAGCCCCAGATTTGAAAATTTTCGAGGACGTTGGAGGTAACGTTGTTTCAACAACGTTCCCTCCAACGTTGGCACCCAAATTTACAATAACGTTGTTAGCAAAGTTGGTGGAACAATGTTGCATACCCCTTTCTCCTCTAACATTTGAGGTAACATTGGTGAGCCAACTTTGGACACCAACGTTACTTGCTCTGCTTCTTCCTCTGCTTCTTTCTTGCTTCTTTCTTCCTTATTTTCCACCTATTATCAATCAAACAATAGCATCAAAGTTTGCTATAATCACAAAGTGTTTGCATCACTCATAACATCAAGTAAAATTTGCATAAAACCTTATGAAAAAGCACATAAAAACCATGTTTAATTGTATCAAGGGATACATGAAATTCCAATCTAATTACATACCTATTGCTCAAGAAAGTTCATGAAACCTATGAAAACAAGTTTTAAAATGCTTGTGAAACTAGTCTAAGATGACTTCTCATCAGTAGTCAAGGTCCTGGCTCCCGACCTTGATCTTTCTTTATTCAGTATGGACAATGTTGTGGTAGAGGGGAAGATTTTTCCTGCCGCTGACAAAGATGAGGTGCCCGTGTCCGCCCCCAAGGCCTAACCCGACCCATCATCTTCGGGTCCGAAAGCCCAACTATGGATCCTCCTGAGGCTATTTCCGTGGAGGCGTATCCTGAGATCATTGAGGCAGTTTTGGTATCTATGCTCCCTCCGTCTCCTATAACTAAAGATGCCAGGATGGGTGAGGACCTCAACCTATGATTTTTAGTTTGTTTTAATCATTCTTAAGATGGCCTGGCTTGTGCGTCTTTTAATACTTTGACATGTAATAGCTGGTAGTTTATGTTTGAACACTTTACTTTTTTCTTTTAGTTGCTTTTACAACTTTTTAAGTAATGTTCAGAACTTGTTTTTGTAATGTTGTGATGCTCTATAACCTTTGTGCTTCCTTAATTCCCTTTCTTGGGTCCGACTTTATGTAATCGGCTGCTTCTCAAGTTACTTTTGCAACTCTATTTTTTATCCGACCTATTTGGAGGTTGCTTTGTACGAGTTGCTTATGTAACTTCTTATATTAACTTGTACCTCGTTGTTTTATCTTGCCGACCACTTTTTGGTCGGGCAATGATTTTTGCAATTTGCCGAGCTTAAATTAATGCGTTTGAAAATAGGAAACTTTGAAGAAAGATAAATATATTAGGAAACTTATTGATATTTAAAATTCCTTTACAGAGATGGTAACTAAAGGCTTAAGTGTCCCTGACTTTTATCGAGATGCCTCATTGAAAAACCCTTATTATTGGGGAAAAGAGTGCACCTAGGTTCAATGCCTCTAGTTGTAGTATCTTCTTAGGTTACAAGCGTGCCAGGACCTCGGGAGCTCTCGCTCTTGAAGGTCAAACACCTTATAATAACCCTTGCCTAGGACCTCAGTTATTTTATAAGGTCCTTTCCAGCTTGTAGCCAGCTTTCCTTCTCCCGACTTCTGTGTCCCAATGTCCTTTGTATTAGGATGAGGTCGTTGGTGGCAAAACATCTCTTGATAACCTTTTGGTTGTATCTTAGAGCCATCCTATGTTTCAAGGCTTCCTCTTTAATCCGAGCTTTTTCTCGGATTTTGGGAGAAGGTCGAGCTCTTCCCTTTGCGCCTGGGATTGACTCCTTTGTTGTAGAATATGACCCTTGGTGATCCTTTATTTACTTCTATGAGAATCATTGCCTCCATACCGTAGCAAGTCAAAGGTGATTCTTTTGGGTGTGGGGTCGTATGCCACATTGAGGAGTTGTAGCCAGCTTTGCATTTTGTAATCTACAGTTTAGCCCAGCCAATATGATTTTGTTTGCTATTTTGGCTTGTCCATTGGCCCGAGGGTGTTCTACCGAGGTGAACTGATGCCTTATCTTTATATCGGCCACCAAGTTCCTGTAACTTGAGTCGGTAAATTGAGTTCCGTTGTCTGTGATGATGGAGTGGGGAGCTCCAAACTCATGACAATAATTTTGTATAAGAACTTCCGAATTCTTTTAGCAGTGATAATGGCTAAGGGCACTGCCTCAATCCACTTAGTAAAGTAGTCGAATCCTATTATGAGGTATTTAACTTGGCCTGATGCTTGTGGGAATGGTTCGAGTAGATCATGTCCCCATTTATTAAATCGCCAAGGTGAGCTAACGCTGATGAGCTCTTCGGAAGGTGCCACATGGAAATTAGTGTATTTCTGGCAAGGTGGCCATCTTTTCACAAACTTGGATGTTTCCTTTTGTAAGGACAGCCAAAAGAAGCCTGATGCCAGGGTATCTTGGCTAGTTTTACTAGCCATTTGTTGTATGCTTTAGGTTGGTTTCATGGATTTTCTTAGGAAATAAGCAAGTATTTGGTTGAAAATGCAATCATACCATGATTCAAGCAAACATTGTGAATTTGAATGATTTCATGAGAATTATGCATGAATGAATGATAAATTGGATGATACTGATCCATGATTAAGAGCAGACTTTGATGCACTTTGTTTGTAGATTTCATGTAACAAAAAGTAGAGAAGAGCCACGTTAGTGGCTACGTTAGTGCACTAACGTGCCATTAATGTGGAAGAAAAAGAAGCCCCAACGTTAGTGAGAA